>NW_018742541.1:222500-225000 GCF_001683475.1 Chenopodium quinoa | reverse complement strand
AATCCATAGCCTAACAAAATGCAGCAGCGAGGGACAACCCGCCCATACAGCCAGCGGGGAGGATGGCACTACTGGCAAAGACCGTCTAGCAAAAACGCCGCAGGCGCGAAGCGCGGTAGGCCCGCGCCGAGGGAGCATAGCATAGGGGGAACCCGGACGGTGGAAGAACCGGGAGAGGCCAGGTCATTTGACGGAAATTGAAGGCTTTCCCCTATTAGAGAAGGCCCTATGGGGTAAAGGAAAGTGCATGAATTCTTGGAAAAAAAGGAAGCGAGTCTATATAATTATAATGTAAAAAAGAAAATTCCATGAATAGATAGAGTCAACGGTACAACAGACAGCGCTGCCTACACGCGAATTTGCTTCCGAGGTCGAGCAGTCTCAATTAATTTGACTACAGGTCCGTAGGATCGCTGGGCTAGGCCACCTCGAATGGCGTGAGCCGCATGCGGGGAGACCCGCACGTACGGTTTTTAGGGGGATCTGGTCGAAAGACCGGCCGGCGCCCACCCGACTAGAGGGACTGAGAAATTAATAGAGTACAAAACTTATCTTCAAGCTTTTCCTTATTTTGATCATTTAGAGGGCGATCGAGGAGTCATTGAATGAATTCCTCCGTTTCTTTCGGAGATGCTGACCCGCAGCGAAGCAAAGATGACTAAGTGACATATAGAATATGGCAACGACAACAGCATGTCGTAGAAGGAGATAAGAGGTGGAGCCAACGACCCACTAAGACTAACATATCTACAACTACATCCCCGAGCGGCCGTCAAACGAGGGCGTGAATGCGAGATGCCAGCGGAATAATTGGCCGGACAGAGGCTAGGGCTACTTTCTTCCCCACCGTGTCTTTCCTTGTGTGTCGGAGATTTAAAGCGAGTACACTAGAAAAGAACGGGAACTGACTCTATCTATTCTATGGCGAAGCATCCAAAGCATAACTGCACACTCACACGATCTTTGCCGAGAGATAAGAGCATTCGCTGAAACCGATGAACTACACTTGCTTTTGGATAGATGTGTGGGGCAGAGGGCTCGTGGTACCTCCTGCTCACCCTTCCTCCTCCGCTTTGAGAACCGTGTGAATGGAGAGTGGGCAGAAGGGAAGGAGGTCCTCATATGGAGTCGCACACTTACTTGAGCAGTGCGAGAGACTGGGAAATGGGTTGAGTAAACTCCCTTGGGGCCAGAAAAAATACCAGACAAGCTTTACTTAGATAGTTTTTAAAATTTATTTTTTCTTAGTGATTGGAAAGTGGGTCCCTATTGACTAGACGTCAACCTCCCTCGATCAAAGGGAGACCTGTTTTCAATACTAGTTGTTAGGTTATGCTGTCATTTTTACAATATCATTGAATAGCATGACCTGGGGCTAAAGTAACTCAAGTAGGAGAGCCGTGTTATGGGTGACCTTATTGCACGGTTCAGAGAGCACTTGTGTATGTGATGCAAGTGAACGTTTACGAAAAAGTTGTATCTAGGGGTGAGTTCTTCGTTCCGTCGTCGACCCTATCTATGTTTCTATGATGGCCCAAGAACACGCTCATTCTTCAGCCGTAGAGATACTTTTGAATTGCGAGGTACCATTACGAGCTCAATATATACGAGTGTTATTCCGTGAAATAACTCGAATTTCAAATCATTCACTTGCTTTAACTACTCATGCTATGGATGTGGGAGCATTAACTCCGTTCCTTTGGGCTTTTGAGCGAGCTTCCTGTTGCTATTTTTTCTATCTTGCCCTATCGTTTATATGCTCTTATATTTCCCATATAGTGAAAGCAGAACCAGCGCTTAAGAAAGAGTTTGAAAAGTTGGCACGCCTTTAACTCTGCTACGAAACTCTGCCATACTGGTAAACCTTATCCTTATGCTTGTTCCACTCATTAGCTTCGGTAATAGGAGTTTGATCGAGGTCGGATTTAGGAATAGCAACGGGAGATAGCTGGTTTTGTTTCATTAGTTTGATAAAATCTGTATTTAACGACACTAACTTACACTAAGAAGATAGTTGTTCTTTACTTTCTTTATACTAAACACGTACGTGTCCCTTTCAAGGGATCCCTTACTCCAGTCAAGCATATCGTTAAATAGGGTTTGCTAGGGTCGATCAAGGATCTCCTTTATCCGGTTCAATGAAAATAAGAAGGTTTAACCCTAAGGTAAGAAACGATCAGTATCGAATACCTTAAACCTGCTGAACAACGTCTTTCTCTCCGAACAATTAAAGGATATTGCTCTCCTAGAGAGCGTTTAAACCAATGTTAAAGAGCTATCACATATCAGAATACCCGATACTGTTAAACGGCAGATATTCCCTCGAATAATTCAAAGGCATTGATCTTCCTCGTTCCTTATTGTTTGAGATCTTATCATTCGAATGAATTGCAACTCTCTGCCATACTGCTAGCCCTTATTCTTTTTGATCTTTAGACTCCCACGAATAAGGGACTCTTTTTTTAGTTCGAATTGGTTTATATGACGACTTCTGAATGTG